>NC_082673.1:93044627-93047127 GCF_025265405.1 Mesoplodon densirostris | reverse complement strand
AGGACTGGGGTTGGGGCTGGGGCTGGGGCTGGGGCTGGGGCTGGGACTGGGACTGGGGTTGAGGTTAAGGGTAGGGCTGGGTCTGGGGCTAGTGCTGGGGCTGGGCCTGGGACTGCGGCTAGGGCTGGGGCTACTGCTGGGGCTGGGACTGGGGCTAGGGCTGGGGCTGGGGCTGGAGCTGGGGCTGAGGCTAAGCCTAGGGCTAGGTCTGGGGCTAGTGATGGGGCTGGGGCTGGGGCTGGGGCTGCGGCTAGGGCTTGGGCTGGGGCTGGGGCTGGGGCTGGGGCTGGAGCTGGAGCTAAGGCTAAGGGTAGGGCTGGGCCTGGGGCTAGTGCTGGGGCTGGGGCTGGGACTGGTGCTAGGGCTAGGACTGGGGTTGGGGCTGGGGCTGGGGCTGGGGCTGGGGCTGGGGCTGAGGCTAAGACTAGGGCTGGGGCTGGGGCTGGGGTTGGGGATGGGACTGCGGCTAGGGCTGGGGCTAGGGCTGGGGCTAGGGCTGGGGCTGGGGCTAGTGCTGGGGCTGGGGATGGGGCCGGGGCTGGTACTGGGGCTGGGGACGGGGCTGGTACTGGGGCTAGGGCTGGGGCTGGGGCTTGGGCCGGAGCTGGTGCTGGAGCTGGGGCTGGGGCCGGGGCTGGTACTGTGGCTAGGGCTGGGGCTTGGGCTAGGGCTGGGGCTGGTGCTGGGGCTGGAGCTGGAGCTGAGACTAAGGCTAGGGCTGGGGCTGGGGCTAGTGATGGGGCTGGGGCTGGGGCCGGGGCTGGGACTGGGGCAAGGGCTAGGGCTGGGGCTGGAGCTGGGGCTTGGACTGCGGCTAGGGCTGGGGCTGGGGCTGGGGCTGGAGCTAGGGCTGGGGCTAGTGCTGGGGCTGGGGCTGGGGCCGGGTCTGGGAATGGGGCAAGGGCTAGGGCTGAGGCTGGGGCTAGGGCTGGGTCTGGGGCTGGGGCTAGGGCTGGGGCTGGGGTTGGGGCTGGGACTGCGGCTAGGGCTGGGGCTAGGGCTGGGGCTGGGGCTAGTGCTGGGGCTGGGGCAGGGGCTGGGGCTGGGGCTGGGGCTAGGGCTGCGGCTAGTGCTACTGCTGTGGCTGGGGCTGGGCCTGGGACTGCGGCTAGGGCTGGGGCTAGTGCTGGGGCTGGGACTGGGGCTAGGGCTGGGTCTGGGGCTGGGGCTGGGGCTGGGGCTGGAGCTGGAGCTGGGGCTGAGGCTAAGCCTAGGGCTAGGTCTGGGGCTAGTGATGGGGCTGGGGCAGGGGCTGGGGCTGGGACTGCGGCTAGGGCTTGGGCTGGGGCTGGGGCTGGGGCTGGGGCTGGGGCTGGGACTGGGGCTGGGGCTGGGGCTGAGGCTAGGGCTAGGGCTGGGGCTGGGGCTGGGGCTAGTGCTGGGACTGGGGCTAGGGCTAGGGCTGGGGCTGGGGCTAGGGCTGGGTCTGGTGCTAGTGCTGGGGCTAGGGCTGGGTCTGGTGCTAGTGCTGGGGCTAGGGCTGGGGCTGGGGCTAGTGCTGGGGCTGGGGCCGGGGCTGGGACTGGGGCAAGGGCTGGGGCTGGGGCTGGGGCTAGGGCTGGGTCTGGTGCTAGTGCTGGGGCTAGGACTAGGGCTGGGGCTGGGACTGCGGCTAGGGCTTGGGCTGGGGCTGGGGCTGGGGCTGGGGCTGGGGCTGGGGCTGGGGCTGGGGCTAAGGGTAGGGCTGGGCCTGGGGCTAGTGCTGGGGCTGGGGCTGGGACTGGGGCTGGGGCTGGGACTGCGGCTAGGGCTTGGGCTGGGGCTGGGGCTGGGGCTGGAGCTGGAACTAAGGCTAAGGGTAGGGCTGGGCCTGGGGCTAGTGCTGGGGATGGGGCTGGGACAGGGGCTAGGGCTAGGACTGGGGTTGGGGCTGGGGCTGGGGCTGAGGCTGGGGCTGGGGCTGAGGCTAAGACTAGGGCTGGGGCTGGGGCTGGGGTTGGGGATGGGACTGCGGCTAGGGCTGGGGCTAGGGCTGGGGCTAGGGCTGGGGCTGGGGCTAGTGCTGGGGCTGGGGATGGGGCCGGGACTGGTACTGGGGCTGGGGCCGGGGCTGGTACTGGGGCTAGGGCTGGGGCTGGGGCTTGGGCCGGGGCTGGTGCTGGAGCTGGGGCTGGGGCTGGGGCTGGGACTGCGGCTAGGGCTTGGGCTGGGGCTGGGGCTGGGGCTGGGGCTGGAGCTGGAGCTGAGACTAAGGCTAGGGCTGGGGCTGGGGCTAGTGATGGGGCTGGGGCTGGGGCCGGGGCTGGGACTGGGGCAAGGGCTAGGGCTGGGGATGGAGCTGGGGCTTGGACTGCGGCTAGGGCTGGGGCTGGGGCTGGGGCTGGAGCTAGGGCTGGGGCTAGTGCTGGGGCTAGTGCTGGGGCTGGGGCTGGGACCGGGTCTGGGAATGGGGCAAGGGCTAGGGCTGGGGCTAGGGCTGGGTCTGGGTCTGGGGCTAGGGCTGGGGCTGGAGTTGGGGCTGGGACTGCGGCTAGGGCTGGGGCTAGGGCTGGGGCTGGGG
>NC_082673.1:93027127-93032127 GCF_025265405.1 Mesoplodon densirostris | reverse complement strand
GGGCTAGGGCTGGGGCTAGGGCTGGGGCTGGGGCTAGTGCTGGGGCTGGGGATGGGGCCGGGGTTGGGACTGGGGCAAGGGCTAGGGCTGGGTCTGGGGCTAGTGCTGGGGCTGGGGATGGGGCCGGGGTTGGTAATGGGGCTGGGGCTAGGGCTGGGGCTAGTGCTAGTGCTGTGGTAGGGGCTGGGGCTAGGGCTGGGGCTAGGGCTGGGGCTAGGGCTGGGGCTGGGGCCGGGGCTGGGGCTGGGGCCGGGGCTGGGCCTGGGGCTAGGGCTGGGGCCGGGGCTGGGGCTAGTGCTGGGGCTGGGGCTAGGGCTAGGACTGGGGTTGGGGCTGGGGCTGGGGCTGAGGCTGGGGCGGGGGCTGAGGCTAAGACTAGGGCTGGGGCTGGGGCTGGGGTTGGGGATGGGACTGCGGCTAGGGCTGGGGCTAGGGCTGGGGCTGGGGCTGGGGCTAGTGCTGGGGCTGGGGATGGGGCCACGGCTGGTACTGGGGCTGGGGCCGGGGCTGGTACTGTGGCTAGGGCTGGGGCTTGGGCTAGGGCTGGGGCTGGTGCTGGGGCTGGAGCTGGAGCTGAGACTAAGGCTAGGGCTGGGGCTGGGGCTAGTGATGGGGCTGGGGCTGGGGCCGGGGCTGGGACTGGGGCAAGGGCTAGGGCTGGGGCTGGAGCTGGGGCTTGGACTGCGGCTAGGGCTGGGGCTGGGGCTGGGGCTGGGGCTGGAGCTAGGGCTGGGGCTAGTGCTGGTGCTGGGGCTGGGGCCGGGTCTGGGAATGGGGCAAGGGCTAGGGCTGGGGCTAGGGCTAGGGCTGAGTCTGGGGCTGGGGCTAGGGCTGGGGCTAGGGCTGGGGCTGGGGCTAGTGCTGGGGCTGGGGCAGGGGCAGGGGCAGGGGCAGGGGCTGGGGCTGGGGCTGGGGCTGGGGCTGGGGCTGGGGCTAGGACTGGGGTTGGGGCTGGGGCTGGGGCTGGGGCTAGGACTGGGGTTGGGGCTGGGGCTGGGGCTGGGGCTGGGGTTGGGGTTGGGACTGCGGCTAGGGCTGGGGCTAGGGCTGGGGCTAGGGCTGGGGCTGGGGCTAGTGCTGGGGATGGGGATGGGGCCGGGGCTGGTACTGGGGCTAGGGCTGGGGCTGGGGCTTGGGCCGGGGCTGGTTCTGGAGCTGGGGCTGGGGCTGGGGCTTGGACTGCGGCTAGGGCTGGGGCTGGGGCTGGGGCTGGAGCTGGGGCTGGGGCTAGTGCTGGGGCTGGGGCCGGGGCTGGGAATGGGGCAAGGGCTAGGGCTGGGGCTGGGGCTAGGGCTGGGGATGGGGCTAGGGCTGGGTCTGGTGCTAGTGCTGTGGCTGTGGCTGGGGCTGGGCCTCGGGCTAGTGCTGGGGCTGGGGTCGGGGCAGGGATTGGGGCTAGGGCTGGGGCTGGGGCTGGGGCTGGGCCTGGGGCTGGGGCTGGGGCTGGGGCTGGGGCTGGATCTGGGGCTGGGGCTAAAGCTACGGCTGGGCCTGGGGCTAGTGCTGGGGCTGGGGCCGGGGCTGCGACTGGGGCTAGGGCTGGGGCTGGGGCTAGGGCTGGGGCTGGAGCTGGGGCTGAGGCTAAGGCTAGGGCTGGGGCTGGGGCTGGGGCTGGGGCTAGGGCTGGAGCTGGGGCTGAGGCTAAGGCTAGGGCTGGGGCTGGGACTGGGGTTAGGGCTAGGGCTAGGGCTGGGGCTGGGGCTGGGGCTGGGGCTAGGGCTGGGGCTGGGGCTAGGGCTGGGGCTAGTGCTAGTGCTGTTGCTGGGCCTGGGCCTGGGACTGCGGCTAGGGCTGGGGCTAGGGCTGGGGCTGGAGCTGGAGCTGAGGCTAAGGGTAGGGCTGGGTCTGGGGCTAGTGCTGGGGATGGGGCTGGGACTGGGGCTAGGGCTAGGACTGGGGTTGGGGTTGGGGCTGGGGCTGGGGCTGGGGCTGGGGTTGAGGCTAAGACTAGGGCTGGGGCTGGGGCTAGTGCTGGGGCTGGGGCTGGGGCCGGGGCTGGGAGTGGGGCTAGGGCTAGGGCTAGGGCTGGGGCTGGGGCTAGGGCTGGAGCTGGGGCTGGGGCTAAAGCTAGGGCTAGGGCTAGGGCTAGGGCTGGGCCTAGGGCTGGGGCTAGTGCTAGTGCTGTGGCTGGGCCTGGGCCTGGGACTGCGGCTAGGGCTAGGGCTAGGGCTGGGGCTGGGGCTGGGGCTGGAGCTGGAGCTGAGGCTAAGGGTAGGGCTGGGTCTGGGGCTAGTGCTGGGGATGGGGCTGGGACTGGGGCTAGGGCTAGGACTGGGGTTGGGGCTGGGGCTGGGGCAGGGGCTGGGGCTGGGGCTGGGGTTGGGACTGGGGCTGGGGCTGGGGTTGAGGCTAAGACTAGGGCTGTGGCTGGGGCTAGTGCTGGGGCTGGGGCTGGGGCTGGGTCCGGGGCTGGGACTGGGGCTAGGGCTAGGGCTGGGGCTGGGGTTGGGGCTGGGACTGCGGCTAGGGCTAGGGCTGGGGCTGGGGCTGGGGCTAGTGCTGGGGCTGGGGCTCGGGCCGGGGCTGGGACTGGGGCAAGGGCTGGGGCTGGGGCTGGGGCTGGGACTGCGGCTAGGGCTGGGGCTAGGGCTGGAGCTAGTGCTGGGGCTGGGGCCGGGTCTGGGAATGGGGCAAGGGCTAGGGCTGGGGCTGGGGATAGGGCTGGGGCTGGTGCTTGTGCTGTGGCTGGGCCTGGGGCTAGTGCTGGGGCTGGGGCTGGGGCTGGGGCTGGGGCTGGGGCTGGGGCTGGGGCTGGGGCTGCGGCTGGGGCTGGGCCTGGGCCTGGGCCTGGGACTGCGGCTAGGCCTGGGGCTAGGGCTAGGGCTGGGGCTGGGGCTGGGGCTGGTGCTGGAGCTGGGGCTGAGGCTAAGCCTAGGGCTAGGTCTGGGGCTAGTGATGGGGCTGGGGCTGGGGCTGGGGCTGGGGCTGAGGCTAAGACTAGGCCTGGGACTGGGGCTAGTGCTGGGGCTGGGGCTGGGTCCGGGGCTGGGACTGGGGCTAGGGCTGGGGCTGGGGCTGGGGTTGGGGATGGGACTGCGGCTAGGGCTGGGGCTAGGGCTGGGGCTAGGGCTGGGGCTGGGGCTAGTGCTGGGGCTGGGGATGGGGCCGGGGTTGGGACTGGGGCAAGGGCTAGGGCTGGGTCTGGGGCTAGTGCTGGGGCTGGGGATGGGGCCGGGGTTGGTAATGCGGCTGGGGCTAGGGCTGGGGCTAGTGCTAGTGCTGTGGTAGGGGCTGGGGCTAGGGCTGGGGCTAGGGCTGGGGCTAGGGCTGGGGCTGGGGCCGGGGCTGGGGCTGGGGCCGGGGCTGGGCCTGGGGCTAGGGCTGGGGCCGGGGCTGGGGCTAGTGCTGGGGCTGGGGCTAGGGCTAGGACTGGGGTTGGGGCTGGGGCTGGGGCTGAGGCTGGGGCGGGGGCTGAGGCTAAGACTAGGGCTGGGGCTGGGGCTGGGGTTGGGGATGGGACTGCGGCTAGGGCTGGGGCTAGGGCTGGGGCTGGGGCTGGGGCTAGTGCTGGGGCTGGGGATGGGGCCACGGCTGGTACTGGGGCTGGGGCCGGGGCTGGTACTGTGGCTAGGGCTGGGGCTTGGGCTAGGGCTGGGGCTGGTGCTGGGGCTGGAGCTGGAGCTGAGACTAAGGCTAGGGCTGGGGCTGGGGCTAGTGATGGGGCTGGGGCTGGGGCCGGGGCTGGGACTGGGGCAAGGGCTAGGGCTGGGGCTGGAGCTGGGGCTTGGACTGCGGCTAGGGCTGGGGCTGGGGCTGGGGCTGGGGCTGGAGCTAGGGCTGGGGCTAGTGCTGGTGCTGGGGCTGGGGCCGGGTCTGGGAATGGGGCAAGGGCTAGGGCTGGGGCTAGGGCTAGGGCTGAGTCTGGGGCTGGGGCTAGGGCTGGGGCTAGGGCTGGGGCTGGGGCTAGTGCTGGGGCTGGGGCAGGGGCAGGGGCAGGGGCAGGGGCTGGGGCTGGGGCTGGGGCTGGGGCTGGGGCTGGGGCTAGGACTGGGGTTGGGGCTGGGGCTGGGGCTGGGGCTAGGACTGGGGTTGGGGCTGGGGCTGGGGCTGGGGCTGGGGTTGGGGTTGGGACTGCGGCTAGGGCTGGGGCTAGGGCTGGGGCTAGGGCTGGGGCTGGGGCTAGTGCTGGGGATGGGGATGGGGCCAGGGCTGGTACTGGGGCTGGGGCCGGGGCTGGTACTGGGGCTAGGGCTGGGGCTGGGGCTTGGGCCGGGGCTGGTGCTGGAGCTGGGGCTGGGGCTGGGGCTTGGACTGCGGCTAGGGCTGGGGCTGGGGCTGGGGCTGGAGCTGGGGCTGGGGCTAGTGCTGGGGCTGGGGCCGGGGCTGGGAATGGGGCAAGGGCTAGGGCTGGGGCTGGGGCTAGGGCTGGGGATGGGGCTAGGGCTGGGTCTGGTGCTAGTGCTGTGGCTGTGGCTGGGGCTGGGCCTCGGGCTAGTGCTGGGGCTGGGGTCGGGGCAGGGATTGGGGCTAGGGCTGGGGCTGGGGCTGGGGCTGGGCCTGGGGCTGGGGCTGGGGCTGGGGCTGGGGCTGGATCTGGGGCTGGGGCTAAAGCTACGGCTGGGCCTGGGGCTAGTGCTGGGGCTGGGGCCGGGGCTGCGACTGGGGCTAGGGCTGGGGCTGGGGCTAGGGCTGGGGCTGGAGCTGGGGCTGAGGCTAAGGCTAGGGCTGGGGCTGGGGCTGGGGCTGGGGCTAGGGCTGGAGCTGGGGCTGAGGCTAAGGCTAGGGCTGGGGCTGGGACTGGGGTTAGGGCTAGGGCTAGGGCTGGGGCTGGGGCTGGGGCTGGGGCTAGGGCTGGGGCTGGGGCTAGGGCTGGGGCTAGTGCTAGTGCTGTTGCTGGGCCTGGGCCTGGGACTGCGGCTAGGGCTAGGGCTAGGGCTGGGGCTGGAGCTGGAGCTGAGGCTAAGGGTAGGGCTGGGTCTGGGGCTAGTGCTGGGGATGGGGCTGGGACTGGGGCTAGGGCTAGGACTGGGGTTGGGGTTGGGGCTGGGGCTGGGGCTGGG